>NC_073224.2:243840000-243847345 GCF_029281585.2 Gorilla gorilla gorilla | reverse complement strand
AACCCTAACCCTAACCTAACCCTAACCCTAACCCTAACCCTAACCCTAACCCTAACCCTAACCCTAACCCTAACCCTAACCCTAACCCTAACCCTAACCCTAACCCTAACCCTAACCCTAACCCTAACCCTAACCCTAACCCTAACCCTAACCCTAACCCTAACCCTAACCCTAACCCTAACCCTAACCCTAACCCTAACCCTAACCCTAACCCTAACCCTAACCCTAACCCTAACCCTAACCCTAACCCTAACCCTAACCCTAACCCTAACCCTAACCCTAACCCTAACCCTAACCCGAACCCTAACCCTAACCCTAACCCTAACCCTAACCCTAACCCTAACCCTAACCCTAACCCTAACCCTAACCCTAACCCTAACCCTAACCCTAACCCTAACCCTAACCCTAACCCTAACCCTAACCCTAACCCTAACCCTAACCCTAACCCTAACCCTAACCCTAACCCTAACCCTAACCCTAACCCTAACCCTAACCCTAACCCTAACCCTAACCTAACCCTAACCCTAACCCTAACCCTAACCCTAACCCTAACCCTAACCCTAACCCTAACCCTAACCCTAACCCTAACCCTAACCCTAACCCTAACCCTAACCCTAACCCTAACCCTAACCCTAACCCTAACCCTAACCCTAACCCTAACCCTAACCCTAACCCTAACCCTAACCTAACCCTAACCCTAACCCTAACCCTAACCCTAACCCTAACCCTAACCCTAACCCTAACCCTAACCCTAACCCTAACCCTAACCCTAACCCTAACCCTAACCCTAACCCTAACCCTAACCCTAACCCTAACCCTAACCCTAACCCTAACCCTAACCCTAACCCTAACCCTAACCCTAACCCTAACCCTAACCCTAACCCTAACCCTAACCCTAACCCTAACCCTAACCCTAACCCTAACCCTAACCCTAACCCTAACCCTAACCCTAACCCTAACCCTAACCCTAACCCTAACCCTAACCCTAACCCTAACCCTAACCCTAACCCTAACCCTAACCCTAACCCTAACCCTAACCCTAACCCTAACCCTAACCCTAACCCTAACCCTAACCCTAACCCTAACCCTAACCCTAACCCTAACCCTAACCCTAACCCTAACCCTAACCCTAACCCTAACCCTAACCCTAACCCCTAACCCTAACCCTAACCCTAACCCTAACCCTAACCCTAACCCTAACCCTAACCCTAACCCTAACCCTAACCCTAACCCTAACCCTAACCCTAACCCTAACCCTAACCCTAACCCTAACCCTAACCCTAACCCTAACCCTAACCCTAACCCTAACCCTAACCCTAACCCTAACCCTAACCCTAACCCTAACCCTAACCCTAACCCTAACCCTAACCCTAACCCTAACCCTAACCCTAACCCTAACCCTAACCCTAACCCTAACCCTAACCCTAACCCTAACCCTAACCCTAACCCTAACCCTAACCCTAACCCTAACCCTAACCCTAACCCTAACCCTAACCCTAACCCTAACCCTAACCCTAACCCTAACCCTAACCCTAACCCTAACCCTAACCCTAACCCTAACCCTAACCCTAACCCTAACCCTAACCCTAACCCTAACCCTAACCCTAACCCTAACCCTAACCCTAACCCTAACCCTAACCCTAACCCTAACCCTAACCCTAACCCTAACCCTAACCCTAACCCTAACCCTAACCCTAACCCTAACCCTAACCCTAACCCTAACCCTAACCCTAACCCTAACCCTAACCCTAACCCTAACCCTAACCCTAACCCTAACCCTAACCCTAACCCTAACCCTAACCCTAACCCTAACCCTAACCCTAACCCTAACCCTAACCCTAACCCTAACCCTAACCCTAACCCTAACCCTAACCCTAACCCTAACCCTAACCCTAACCCTAACCCTAACCCTAACCCTAACCCTAACCCTAACCCTAACCCTAACCCTAACCCTAACCCTAACCCTAACCCTAACCCTAACCCTAACCCTAACCCTAACCCTAACCCTAACCCTAACCCTAACCCTAACCCTAACCCTAACCTAACCCTAACCCTAACCCTAACCCTAACCCTAACCCTAACCCTAACCCTAACCCTAACCCTAACCCTAACCCTAACCCTAACCCTAACCCTAACCCTAACCCTAACCCTAACCCTAACCCTAACCCTAACCCTAACCCTAACCCTAACCCTAACCCTAACCCTAACCCTAACCCTAACCCTAACCCTAACCCTAACCCTAACCCTAACCCTAACCCTAACCCTAACCCTAACCCTAACCCTAACCCTAACCCTAACCCTAACCCTAACCCTAACCCTAACCCTAACCCTAACCCTAACCCTAACCCTAACCCTAACCCTAACCCTAACCCTAACCCTAACCCTAACCCTAACCCTAACCCTAACCCTAACCCTAACCCTAACCCTAACCCTAACCCTAACCCTAACCCTAACCCTAACCCTAACCCTAACCCTAACCCTAACCCTAACCCTAACCCTAACCCTAACCCTAACCCTAACCCTAACCCTAACCCTAACCCTAACCCTAACCCTAACCCTAACCCTAACCCTAACCCTAACCCTAACCCTAACCCTAACCCTAACCCTAACCCTAACCCTAACCCTAACCCTAACCCTAACCCTAACCCTAACCCTAACCCTAACCCTAACCCTAACCCTAACCCTAACCCTAACCCTAACCCTAACCCTAACCCTAACCCTAACCCTAACCCTAACCCTAACCCTAACCCTAACCCTAACCCTAACCCTAACCCTAACCCTAACCCTAACCCTAACCCTAACCCTAACCCTAACCCTAACCCTAACCCTAACCCTAACCCTAACCCTAACCCTAACCCTAACCCTAACCCTAACCCTAACCCTAACCCTAACCCTAACCCTAACCCTAACCCTAACCCTAACCCTAACCCTAACCCTAACCCTAACCCTAACCCTAACCCTAACCCTAACCCTAACCCTAACCCTAACCCTAACCCTAACCCTAACCCTAACCCTAACCCTAACCCTAACCCTAACCCTAACCCTAACCCTAACCCTAACCCTAACCCTAACCCTAACCCTAACCCTAACCCTAACCCTAACCCTAACCCTAACCCTAACCCTAACCCTAACCCTAACCCTAACCCTAACCCTAACCCTAACCCTAACCCTAACCCTAACCCTAACCCTAACCCTAACCCTAACCTAACCCTAACCCTAACCCTAACCCTAACCCTAACCCTAACCCTAACCCTAACCCTAACCCTAACCCTAACCCTAACCCTAACCCTAACCCTAACCCTAACCCTAACCCTAACCCTAACCCTAACCCTAACCCTAACCCTAACCCTAACCCTAACCCTAACCCTAACCCTAACCCTAACCCTAACCCTAACCCTAACCCTAACCCTAACCCTAACCCTAACCCTAACCCTAACCCTAACCCTAACCCTAACCCTAACCCTAACCCTAACCCTAACCCTAACCCTAACCCTAACCCTAACCCTAACCCTAACCCTAACCCTAACCCTAACCCTAACCCTAACCCTAACCCTAACCCTAACCCTAACCCTAACCCTAAACCCTAACCCTAACCCTAACCCTAACCCTAACCCTAACCCTAACCCTAACCCTAACCCTAACCCTAACCCTAACCCTAACCCTAACCCTAACCCTAACCCTAACCCTAACCCTAACCCTAACCCTAACCCTAACCCTAACCCTAACCCTAACCCTAACCCTAACCCTAACCCTAACCCTAACCCTAACCCTAACCCTAACCCTAACCCTAACCCTAACCCTAACCCTAACCCTAACCCTAACCCTAACCCTAACCCTAACCCTAACCCTAACCCTAACCCTAACCCTAACCCTAACCCTAACCCTAACCCTAACCCTAACCCTAACCCTAACCCTAACCCTAACCCTACCCTAACCCTAACCCTAACCCTAACCCTAACCCTAACCCTAACCCTAACCCTAACCCTAACCCTAACCCTAACCCTAACCCTAACCCTAACCCTAACCCTAACCCTAACCCTAACCCTAACCCTAACCCTAACCCTAACCCTAACCCTAACCCTAACCCTAACCCTAACCCTAACCCTAACCCTAACCCTAACCCTAACCCTAACCCTAACCCTAACCCTAACCCTAACCCTAACCCTAACCCTAACCCTAACCCTAACCCTAACCCTAACCCTAACCCTAACCCTAACCCTAACCCTAACCCTAACCCTAACCCTAACCCTAACCCTAACCCTAACCCTAACCCTAACCCTAACCCTAACCCTAACCCTAACCCTAACCCTAACCCTAACCCTAACCCTAACCCTAACCCTAACCCTAACCCTAACCCTAACCCTAACCCTAACCCTAACCCTAACCCTAACCCTAACCCTAACCCTAACCCTAACCCTAACCCTAACCCTAACCCTAACCCTAACCCTAACCCTAACCCTAACCCTAACCCTAACCCTAACCCTAACCCTAACCCTAACCCTAACCCTAACCCTAACCCTAACCCTAACCCTAACCCTAACCCTAACCCTAACCCTAACCCTAACCCTAACCCTAACCCTAACCCTAACCCTAACCCTAACCCTAACCCTAACCCTAACCCTAACCCTAACCCTAACCCTAACCCTAACCCTAACCCTAACCCTAACCCTAACCCTAACCCTAACCCTAACCCTAACCCTAACCCTAACCCTAACCCTAACCCTAACCCTAACCCTAACCCTAACCCTAACCCTAACCCTAACCCTAACCCTAACCCTAACCCTAACCCTAACCCTAACCCTAACCCTAACCCTAACCCTAACCCTAACCCTAACCCTAACCCTAACCCTAACCCTAACCCTAACCCTAACCCTAACCCTAACCCTAACCCTAACCCTAACCCTAACCCTAACCCTAACCCTAACCCTAACCCTAACCCTAACCCTAACCCTAACCCTAACCCTAACCCTAACCCTAACCCTAACCCTAACCCTAACCCTAACCCTAACCCTAACCCTAACCCTAACCCTAACCCTAACCCTAACCCTAACCCTAACCCTAACCCTAACCCTAACCCTAACCCTAACCCTAACCCTAACCCTAACCCTAACCCTAACCCTAACCCTAACCCTAACCCTAACCCTAACCCTAACCCTAACCCTAACCCTAACCCTAACCCTAACCCTAACCCTAACCCTAACCCTAACCCTAACCCTAACCCTAACCCTAACCCTAACCCTAACCCTAACCCTAACCCTAACCCTAACCCTAACCCTAACCCTAACCCTAACCCTAACCTAACCCTAACCCTAACCCTAACCCTAACCCTAACCCTAACCCTAACCCTAACCCTAACCCTAACCCTAACCCTAACCCTAACCCTAACCCTAACCCTAACCCTAACCCTAACCCTAACCCTAACCCTAACCCTAACCCTAACCCTAACCCTAACCCTAACCCTAACCCTAACCCTAACCCTAACCCTAACCCTAACCCTAACCCTAACCCTAACCCTAACCCTAACCCTAACCCTAACCCTAACCCTAACCCTAACCCTAACCCTAACCCTAACCCTAACCCTAACCCTAACCCTAACCCTAACCCTAACCCTAACCCTAACCCTAACCCTAACCCTAACCCTAACCCTAACCCTAACCCTAACCCTAACCCTAACCCTAACCCTAACCCTAACCCTAACCCTAACCCTAACCCTAACCCTAACCCTAACCCTAACCCTAACCCTAACCCTAACCCTAACCCTAACCCTAACCCTAACCCTAACCCTAACCCTAACCCTAACCTAACCCTAACCCTAACCCTAACCCTAACCCTAACCCTAACCCTAACCCTAACCCTAACCTAACCCTAACCCTAACCCTAACCCTAACCCTAACCCTAACCCTAACCCTAACCCTAACCCTAACCCTAACCCTAACCCTAACCCTAACCCTAACCCTAACCCTAACCCTAACCCTAACCCTAACCCTAACCCTAACCCTAACCCTAACCCTAACCCTAACCCTAACCCTAACCCTAACCCTAACCCTAACCCTAACCCTAACCCTAACCCTAACCCTAACCCTAACCCTAACCCTAACCCTAACCCTAACCCTAACCCTAACCCTAACCCTAACCCTAACCCTAACCCTAACCCTAACCCTAACCCTAACCCTAACCCTAACCCTAACCCTAACCCTAACCCTAACCCTAACCCTAACCCTAACCCTAACCCTAACCCTAACCCTAACCCTAACCCTAACCCTAACCCTAACCCTAACCCTAACCCTAACCCTAACCCTAACCCTAACCCTAACCCTAACCCTAACCCTAACCCTAACCCTAACCCTAACCCTAACCCTAACCCTAACCCTAACCCTAACCCTAACCCTAACCCTAACCCTAACCCTAACCCTAACCCTAACCCTAACCCTAACCCTAACCCTAACCCTAACCCTAACCCTAACCCTAACCCTAACCCTAACCCTAACCCTAACCCTAACCCTAACCCTAACCCTAACCCTAACCCTAACCCTAACCCTAACCCTAACCCTAACCCTAACCCTAACCCTAACCCTAACCCTAACCCTAACCCTAACCCTAACCCTAACCCTAACCCTAACCCTAACCCTAACCCTAACCCTAACCCTAACCCTAACCCTAACCCTAACCCTAACCCTAACCCTAACCCTAACCCTAACCCTAACCCTAACCCTAACCCTAACCCTAACCCTAACCCTAACCCTAACCCTAACCCTAACCCTAACCCTAACCCTAACCCTAACCCTAACCCTAACCCTAACCCTAACCCTAACCCTAACCCTAACCCTAACCCTAACCCTAACCCTAACCCTAACCCTAACCCTAACCCTAACCCTAACCCTAACCCTAACCCTAACCCTAACCCTAACCCTAACCCTAACCCTAACCCTAACCCTAACCCTAACCCTAACCCTAACCCTAACCCTAACCCTAACCCTAACCCTAACCCTAACCCTAACCCTAACCCTAACCCTAACCCTAACCCTAACCCTAACCCTAACCCTAACCCTAACCCTAACCCTAACCCTAACCCTAACCCTAACCCTAACCCTAACCCTAACCCTAACCCTAACCCTAACCCTAACCCTAACCCTAACCCTAACCCTAACCCTAACCCTAACCCTAACCCTAACCCTAACCCTAACCCTAACCCTAACCCTAACCCTAACCCTAACCCTAACCCTAACCCTAACCCTAACCCTAACCCTAACCCTAACCTAACCCTAACCCTAACCCTAACCCTAACCCTAACCCTAACCCTAACCCTAACCCTAACCCTAACCCTAACCCTAACCCTAACCCTAAC